>NW_004087753.1:0-5745 GCF_000220395.1 Ichthyophthirius multifiliis
TGTAATCCTTATTACTGTTAATTCTGTTATATTTAATGATTTTAATTTATCGAAAATATGATTGCTAATTTATTATTATTGTTAACAATTAACTAATTAATTATTTTAATATAAAGTCTATATAAAATTAATTATAGCATATTGAAATATTTTATATATTTCTTTTTCTTTTCTATAGTGATTATTTGTTATTACTATATTTTTATTAGTATTTAAAAAAATTTTTATATTAAATATAATAATTGGTTGCCTTTTTATTTTGTAGTATTATTTTTTGATAATTTTATTTATTAAATTGCTTCTGCATTTATTAAATATAAATTAATTCTTTAAATGATTTCTTATACAATTAATAAATAATGTTTTTAGATAAAAAAAAATTATTTAGTATTTATAATTTAGAAAATTATATAATGAATATGTATAAAAAAAATACTAAAATTATTATATTTGAATAGTTTTTTTATTTTTTTTAAAAAATATTATTTATAAAATTATGATAAAAAATATTATAGCTTTAAATATAATTAATAAAAATTTTATTATATTAATAACTAATAAATATGTATTTTTTTATTTATAATTATTTAAAAATTTAATATAATATATATTTAAACGCAAAAGTTTAAATTTATTATTAGATATTTATTATATTTAATATAAATTAGCTTTTTAATTTGTTTTTTTTATTATAAAATATAAAAGATAAATAATATTAATTAATAGTAATTAATTGTATAAATTTTTTTGATTTTATTATTTTTAATATATATTTTTAATACATATATTTATTTTAATTTAAATTTTTTAATATATATTATAATATATTTTTTATATATATTATAATTTTTAATAATTATAAAACTATATATTAAAAAAACTAAAAATAATATTTATTAACTTTATTTATTTTATTAAAAATTATAACACAAAATATTATAGGATTTATTATTTCAAATTAATAATATTCAAACATTATTAATTTATATTTATAATAAGTATACATTTATAAAATAAAAATATTAATTTATATAATTATACATAAAATTTATAAATTATATGTTTTATATAAATAAATAAAATATATGAAAAATAATTTATTATATATATAAAAATTCATAATATTTAAAAAAAAATAATTTATATATTTATATATTAATAAAATTATATATATATATGTTTAATTAATAAAAGAAAATTTTATTTCTAATAATATTTTCTATTTAAATTAAAAAATTAAATATCTTTGATACATAATTAATATTTTTTGTTTTTTTTAATAAATATTTATAATTAATGTAATATAAATTAAATATATATAATTTTATTTAAAATAGATTATAAAAATATATAAATTTTTTTAAAAAAATTTTCAACATTAATTATATCTTTTTTTTTTTTTAAACATTAAGAAATATTTATTTATTTTTAAAAATTATTATATATTTTACAAAAAAATTGATTTATTCTGATGTAAATATTTTAAAAATGTCTAAACATATATTTTTTTAATTTATATCCGAAATACTATCGTAAATATACAGACAAAAACATAATGTAAATGATATTTTCATAATTTTTATATAATTTAATTTTTTTAATTAATTTTATATGATCATTGTATATTATTAATATTAGCTATTAATATATGATAAAATTAATAAATATTTATTCAAATATATATAAAAATATATAGTTATTATAAGAAATTTTAAAAAATAAAAATTACAAATAAATATATTTATATTAAATAATTTTTAATTTGTAAAAAATTAATAAAATAAATAAATAAATAAATAAATAAATAAATAAATATATAAATAAATTTTATTTTTTATATTAAATCTAAATTTATATATTTTTTTATAACTATTTATATCTTCTAATTATTATTTTTTATAAAAATAACAATATTAAATATATGACGCACTATATAATTTTTATTTAATTAAACTAAAAATTAATATTATAATAATATATTACTTTTTTATTTATTTATTTAAATTATAAAAAATAAAATAATATATATTTCTTATAAAATTTTAATAGCAATAAAATAAATCCAATAAATACGAATTTAAATGTTATAATATTATTATTTTTAAAAAAGAGATTAATATAATTTATTATATTTAAAATATTTTAAATTTATAAAATAAATAAAATAAATAATCAAATAATTACATTATTAAAAATATTGTTTTTTACCTTAATTAATTTTAAAATATTTTTTTATCATCAATTTTTTTTATTTTTTAAATATATTTTTTTATAAATAAATAATATATAATATATCTCTAAAAAAAGTAAATTTATCTAAATATTAATGATGAATATAATATTAAACATTAGTATAAAAGTTTTTATAATAGTATTTTATTTAATTATAATATCATATTCTTAAAAATAAGCACGCGTATAAAAATGTTTATATACTAATTTTAAATAACATAATATTCCTGAATGTGGATTTATCGTTTCTGGTAGTAATGGAGCAAATCATGTTACAATATGTGACATATATACACTTTTAGGAGGATATGATTTATGTGGAAAAGATTGTATTATATAAAATACATTTAGGTCTAATTTACCTGTCTATAAATATAGAATTGAATTTTAATATATTATGATTGATTAATGGGATGATAAGGTAGAGAATATTACAATAAATGGAGTTATAGCTAAAACTCTTTAAAAAGATACAACTGCATCGACTAGTTTATGTGGAGGAGCTGCAAATGAAAAAATATAAAAGGCGGATTTCTATTTTATTACAAGTGATTAAACAATTAATGTTACACTTTCTAATGACTTGGATTAAGGCCCTACTATTTAATCTTTTGGAATGAATGAATTAATAGTTACTGGTTTTTAATGTATGTCTTAGTGTGCTTAATGTACTGATCATACTTCATGTGATTTATGCAATCCTGGATTTTTTTATAATGATTCTTAATGCATTAATTCATGCCCAGGAAGAAAATTTGAAAATGCAGTATCTAGAACTTGTGATGATTGCAATAATAGATGTGCAAGTTGTTCTGATGCGATTAATTGTGATTCTTGCTTTGAGAATAGAGTTTCTTAATAATGTATTTGTCCTTAATATTCCTATGATCCTAATGGCTTCGATTAAGCCTGTATTATATGTTCTACTTTTTCAACTGGATGTGCTACATGCAGTGCAACGGAATGTCTTACATGCATAGCCCCTTAATATTTTTAATTAAACTAAAATAAATAATGTGATTCATGCTTAAATATAATGACTAAAATATATTTTAGTGATGATTTTTTGACTTTAATTATAGATTTTGATTATTATTATACTGATTTATAAATTCAACTTATCCTCTCTGATTCATAATTCTAAAATTATTCTTAATAATTATAATTTACTTATTAGCTTTGTATAGAAACTTTAGATTAAACTTCCATTACTTCTAAATTATAAGGAAACATTTTATGTTCTTTTAACAAACCTTAAAAAACACTTACAATTAAACTTGATGATGTAAGTACAATTAATAAGGATGATATAGTCAAAATAAAGCCTGGGGTATTCAAACTAACAAATAATGGCATCATTTGCGCTGGTTTTCTTTAATAAATAACTGGCAAAGTAACTTTAGACACAAATCTAGTTATATAATTAACTTAAATAACCCCTATTTCTATATGTTAATAAGCATAAATAATAATGTCAAGTATTTCTAATCATGGTAATAAAGAATTAAAATAAATTAATTGGTCACTCATTTCTTCTAATGCATATACGGCGGATGAAATAGCTTAAATAAATACGTAAATCTAATAATAAAATAACTAATTATTTTTATAATTATAGCCTTTATAATTGAAAAAACAAGGATAATACTAATTCTAAGTAGATGTAATTTCCTATTTTAACCAAAATAGGTACTGCCAATATAATAATCTAAACTTTATCAGATAGATCAATATATATAAGAGTAAAAACAAATCCAAACTAAATATAGAGAAGTAATTTAGTGAATATAAATGTTTATTTCAATCTTTTTTAATGTGAAGATGATGGCGAAACATCTTATCAATAAACAGATGCTTATCAAGTATAAATCAAATAGAATGACAATTTAACTGAATAATTAAACATTGATTCTACATAAATACTTTAAGAAACATAATTTTAATTTTAAATTTAGCCTTTTATTATGAAAGTAAACACAACATAAAATATATAAATTACTGTTTCTTTAAAGTCTGATCCTACTATTACTGAATAAATAGTATTCCCAATATAGGTTCTTTCTGATGTTCATTCGGTTTAAATTTTAGGAGGAAATAGATAATAATAATTTTCTTAAAGTTTTAATCTCGAAGGAAAAGTAGATGATCCTAATTTATCCCCTAATGAAAAAATTTCATTAAAAGAAACTAATTATGGAATAAATATAAAATGGTAATGTATAAATATGATTATTGGTGATGATTGTAGAGATTCATAAAATAATTTAATTATTTCTGATGTAACATAAAATCTATAAATTACCATATAATAAAAAACATTATAACCTTTTTAACAATATTAATTTATACTTTCAGGAACAAAAGATGGAATAACTGTTTTTGATTAAATTATAATATCTATAATTGATAATGATTTTCCTTCTGTTTAGTCTAATATTTCTATCAACAACTCTTAAAATAGAATTAATTTAAATTAAGAAATATTTATTTAATTTTATTCTGAAGAGGTTACTAATGTTGATAACTTAATAATTACAGGAGTTATTTTTTATCAGAATTAACAAAAGAATATAATAACATTAGGTTATAATTAATTTATATTTTAAGTTTGGGAATTATTCTTTGACTTTTTAGATTAAAAGTAAAATGAATTTGAATTAAAATTTTCAATTAGAAACATAAATTATATAGTACCTACATTAATATCTTATACTTTATATGCTAACATACCTCCTTAATAGTGTATTTTTGATTAAACTACAGATTATAAAGTTAGAAATCTTTAAGACAAAATAACTCTTTAAATAAATGAATGTAATGATGCTAATTAACCTCTATCTTATTCTTTCTATTTTTATAAAAATTAAGAATAATATGATAATGAAATATTGAATGCTTAATAACATATTAATAGAAATTTATTATCTGATTTCTCTCTAAAAAATAATATTGAAACTGTTCTTCCTTTTGGTGTTTCTTTAATTATGGGGGTAATATAAGATTCAAAAGGAGGAATAAGAAATATAACTTAATAAATTACAGTAAGCTAATATGATTAAGACAGTTCTTCATATTATAAATTTATTAATAGTTGGTTTGTATAAACTAAATAAAAATAATAAAATGAAAATAAAGTAATTTAATATAATATGATTATTTAAGATATTATTAATCATAAAAATATTCTTTAATTAGATTCAAATACTTAATTTATATAATTATATATTAATATTTTAAACGAGATTCAGTATTAGTAAACTTTTTTTATTAATTAAATGACTCTTTTAAATATTTTTTATAGACATAACTAACATTAAATCAAATATTTAATAAATTTCTCAATTAAATGGCATCTACATTAAGATTTAATAGAATTCAGCAATTTATTAAATTTATTTAATAAATAATAATCGATTAATAAATATTTATTAAGAAAGTAGTAATTTCTGACGCAACATAATATATTAATTATTTTTAATCGACTCAAGTTCTTATATTATAAGCACAATTAAT
>NW_004087751.1:0-17461 GCF_000220395.1 Ichthyophthirius multifiliis
GGTCCCCCACCTTAGTACTAACCGAGCCTTAAGGCGCTTAACTTCGGAGTTCGAATGGGATCCGGTGTGTTCACCTTAGTATGGCCGACAACAAAACATAAAGATCTTATTGATTATTATAGATAGGGTTTATAGTAAATAAATAAAAAAATAATTACATTTATTAACATATTTTTTTTTATGGAATAATATTTTTAAATACATATATTAGTTTTTTTAATTATATATAAATATAAAATAATAATATTTGGAATTATATATTAATAAGATGTAAAAAAATTAAAGATTTTTTTTTATTATATTATATAATATCCGATAATTATAATTAAATATATTTATCGTATTTAAAATAAAATTTATTATTTTTAATTTAATTTAAAAGCCATTAAAATATATAAAATTTAAAGGAAAACTAATTATATTAATAAATTAAATATTAATCAAATAAATTAATTTAATAAGTTTAATTAAATATTATATTAAGCATAAATTAAATATAATCATTTTAATTTTATAAGCAATTTATCATAAATTAATTATTTTTTTAATAAATTATAGAAATATCTTTGATGAGTAAAAAATTAATAATTATCTAAATAAATTACAAAAAAAATATATAAATGAAAAGAATATAATAATATATATTTATTATTAAATATAAATAGAAAGAAATCAATATCAATAAATATTTTTTATTTATAATTTATTTATATATATATATATTATATTTATAATATATTAATTTTTTTATTTATATACAAATATTATCAATAAAAAAAAATTAATAAATAAAAATATTTTTATATATAATATAATATAATTTATTAATTTATATAATTTTAAGCCCATATGATAATAATTATTATAAATTATTTAAAAAAAAAAATTTATTATCAAAAAAAAAATAAGTGTCAAAAAATATTTATATAATAATTATTTTAATAATATTTTTTAATAATAATTAAGTAAACTTTTATTTTATTATTTAATATTAATTATAAATACATTTTATATTAAAAAAAACTTTAAACATATTTGATTATTTCATTTTTATTTAATTAAATTAATTTTTATAAAAATAAATATGTATTATTTAACAAATATATTTTTTATAATATTATTAGTAATATTTTTTTTTAATTATATGAGAATTATATAAAAAGATTTATAATTATAGTAATATTTTTTTTTAAACATGTAAATTATTCAATAAATTATAGTCATATCTATATTTTTTATTATTTATTTTATGAATATTTGTTAAATAATTTAAAATAAAAATAAATAAAATATAATAAAAATAATTTAAATATATTTTTTTTTATTTAATTATTATAATTTCTAATAAAAATTATTATTTATACCTTTTTTATAATATTAAATATAAAATAAAAATATAAATAATTAATATTTTGTTTTTTATTTAAAAATATATTATATGAAACTAAGAAAATAGTAAAGATAAATTTAAAATACTTAAAACTTATTATAATTTAAAATATATGTTAAAATTAAATTTTACTATTTTTATCAAATATTTATTAAAATAAAAAATAATAATATATATATATAAAAATATATATATAATTTTATAAAATAATAATATGTATTATTTATAAAATATAATTTAATATAAATTTTCGAAATTATATTTTATTTTTGTTCCTTCTTTAGCTTTTATTTTTTATATTTGTATTTAAAATTAAATATCATAGGTTAAAAAATTTAAAAATAATATTGTTGGATATTTATAAATTATTAAAATATTTTATAATATATTATTTATTATATAATATTTTTTTTATTAATTATCAATAACTATTTTATACTAAATATTTCAAATTGACAAATAGCTCAAAAAAATATATTGTATATATTAATAAACATTCTAATTTAATTACTTTATATTGTAATATATGTATTAATAGTTATCTAAATGTTAACATAAATATTAATTATATTTTTTAATTATAAAAATAAAAATGATATGGTATTTTATTTAAAATAAAAAAATATAAAATATATATATATATATATATATATATATATATATGTATTTATATATAAATAAATTATTATTAATATTTTTCATTTTATTATTATAATATATATAATTTCATATTTTTTGTTAATATTTAATATTTAATTGAAAATTTTATCATAATTCCTAATTTTTTAAAATATTATACAAAATAAGTATAAATTATTCTTTAAATTTAATATCAACAATAAAATTTTAAATTTTATTACAAACATAATATCAAAACAATCTATAAATAAATAATTATATAATCTGCATTATATGTGGCTTAAATTTCGATTTTTACTTAACTATAAATATAAAAATGTATATTAAAAGCTGAAATAATATACTGATATTTCAATACTTACAAGATTTATACAAAAAAAGACAAATTTCAAATATTTCTTAATAAATCTTTATAAATAGATTAGTTTTATGACTAACAAAATATTAATGATACTCTTAAAAGATCTTTTTATCTAAATAGTAATCTTCTTAAATAGAGGGAAAAAAATGTAAAAAACTGAAATTAAAATATCCGAAGGAAATCAGTAAATAATAATAAAAAGAACTTGAAATTTTAAAAAATAATTACTAAAACAATTAGTTTATATTTGCTAATTTAATCTTCTTTTATGAAATTGTAATTTATTAAAATTTTATATATTTTATAATTACCATATTATAAGATTCGCATATAATAAACGATATTTCTATTTAAATTTAAATATATTACTTTAAATATAACTCTAATATAAAAACATCTTAGTCTAATTATGATTAAATTTAAAACTGAAAATAATAATAATAATAAGCCTATTACCCTCACAGATATGGAAATATAAAAATCTTATATCCAATAAAGCAAAACAAACAAAGGAATATAAGACTATAAAAAATAGAAATATTATATACAATAAATTAATTGGAAGTACATATTTGAATACAGAAAAATAGTTTTAAGAAGTTTTTTTTCATTATATTTAATTTAGTAATCTTTTTTTCGAAAAAAAATTCCTTTATGTTTTCAAAATAAAGACAATTTATAACTTCTATAATGAAAATTTTGCATTTAAAAATAATTATAACATTCAATAAAGGAAATTCAATAAGATACAAGTGAAAAATTAATTAATATAGAAGAAAAAAGCTCTTATAGTTAATTTAAATAAAGTTATATTAACATTAACTCTATTCCTTAAATATATAAGTATAAACGTATCAATAAATTAATTTTAAAAATAATAAAATAAAAGCAATTGAAAAGTTTATATTAATATATATATATATATATATATATATATATATATATATTTAATTTTAAAAATAAAAAGGCTATGTTTCTTAAAATTATAAAAATAGCTTATAAATGTTTAAGTTATTATTATGTTTTTTGTGTATTTTTTTATATAATTTTTTTAATTAAAAAAAAAATATATATTATTTTTATATTGCATATTTATTTATTTTTAATTTTTTTTAAAAAAATAAAAATACCTAAAATAAAATATATTATTCATTTTTTTAAAAAAAAAAATATGAGTGAAAACTATGAAGATAATTACGAAAATGAAAATTTTCAAGAAAGCGAATAATAAAGTCAAAAATAAGAAAACGATGACTAATATAAAGATGATTTTACTGAAGAATCAAATAATAATAATAAATAAAATTAAGAAATATCACAAAAAGGCGAAGAAATAGAAGAATAAACTGAAAAAAAGAAAAATTATTTATTATATTTACGAAATTTACAAGAAAAAAACGAAAATATTAATTTAAACTACATTTTATATTATTAAATAAGCGATTAGAAATTCATAGAAACAACTTTAAAAAGTGTAATAGAAATTCCGATTTAGAAAAATGAATAAGATTAAGAAATTACATTTAAATTGACTGCTATATAGGAAAATAATGAATTAAAAATAATAAAAAAGATGAATTTATAAGATTTAAAATTAACTCAAATAAATAAATATTCCACTTTTTTTTTAAATTTAAATTAGGAATTTTCTTTAGTTTTTGATGCTAGTATTTTAAATGAATAAAAATTAAATAAAAAAAATACCGAAAATATATCCTTATATAGTATAAATATTGAAAAAGTAGAAAAATATGAAGTATTTTTAAAACAAAGAACTCAAATTTTACACTAAGAAAATATCTTTTAAATCACGAATCGGACTTTGAGACATAAATTGAAAATTTCTTTAAAAAATTAAATCCAGTGTATTTTTTTAGATGATAATGTAAAAATATATATTATTTTTTAAAATTTTTTTAGAAAATAGATGACATTTATATTTTCTATCATCCAGAAATACAAGAAGACTTAACATTTCAGTTAGTTGAAATGTCTTTAGAAGAGATATCGTAAAAAACACAAAAACAACCCAAAACTAGAAGTGAAAAACCAATTGGATAAGCACTAAAAACTTCATTAAAATCTATCCAAAACACTTAAATATGTCTTTAATTGGACACTTAAACCTCTATATAAATAAAAATAAACATAAAAGATTCCAATACATGTTTTCATAGGAATTTTTTAGGATTCGCATGTTTAAAAATACTCGAAACGCGTACTTTTTAGGCAGAAAATATAATTTCTTCTATAAAAATAAGCTTAAATTCTATGGAAAATTCTATGTAGAAATAAATATGGAATTTAAAGCCTTTTAAGACTTTTTTACAAGAAAATAATTGTATTTAAACATGGGATTTTCAACATAATTTAATTTATGAAAAAAACCTATAAAAAACAAAGGAAAATACAGATATTTAATTAAATTTTTTGACAAAAATAAATTTTGAATTAGATAAAGTCGAAAAAATAAACGAAGAAAAAATGGAAGAAGATTTTTAAATTTTATTAGAAAATTATTCTTTTTTGGATAAATACGAAGATATTTTATATCAAAATAATGGCTTTATACATAGTAATTTATAAAACCATATTTTTTTTGAAACTTATGGGCCTTTCGATTATTTTTCAGTACAATTTTTGGATAAAAATAACCATGTTTTGGCACTTTATGAGGAAGATTTTTTCTAAATTCCTTAAAAATAGCTTAATTTAGCCTTTATATGTCAAGATAAAGATAATATAGTCTAAAATAAGTATCTTTAAGTAAATTAAGAGGAACTTTTAGACGACTAAGAGTAATAAAATATAATTGGTAGTTTCAAATTTCAGGTTTAATTTGAGTCTTTTAATTAATATTTGATGCCTGAAGAAAAAGAAAGATAGTGGGTTGATAAATTAGTAGATTATAAAAAAGATGATGACAATTTGATGTATTTTTTAAAGGAAAATATAAGTAATTATGTAAAAAATTAATAAAAAATTCAACCATTAGTAATATCTTTAGTGGATATTTGGAATATATAAGATTTAGTATAATAAATATCTAAAAACGATAAAAAATGTGAGTTTTTTATAAAAATTAAAATCGGAAATATATGCGAGAAAATAAAATTCTCATAAAAAATAAAAAAAAGTGAAGAAATAGAAGAAATAGATGATATACTACTCGAATTAGAAAAAAAAGGAAGTTTTTTGAAAAAAATAGAAGATAAATTAAAAATATACACTATGTTAGACCAAAAAAGTTAAAAAGTATCAGAAATTACCACGGATACTGATTTATGTTAAAAAATGGTCTTTTAAATTAAAAGTTTTCTCGAATTTATTTAAATTGAGGTTTTAATAGAAAATGAAATTATAGGAGGTTTTTGCAGATAAATTTAGGAGTGCTTTTTTTACGATAAGGAAGGATTCTTGTATTTTTTAGTTAGTTTTTTTAATAATAGTGGGGGTTAGAATTTAAATTTTACTGGATTTTTTTTAAAATTTTAGTATAGTTTTTTAAGTTTTGAGCAGGAAAATTCATATAATTAAAGCCTTTTTTAACCTGGAATTTATATACCTAAATAGATGCTGTTTTAAGACAAATAATTAGTAAAAAAAATGCAGAATTTTATATATAAAATGACTATCTAAGAAGTCGAATCTAAAAAAAGTTGCGAAGAAGTCTTTTCTTTTAATAATTTTTTTTAGAAAATAAATATGAAATTTTTCCAAGAGCTTTCTTTTCTAAGGAATAATTAAAAGAAAGACATTATGTTCTTAGTTTAAATAAAAAAAATATATTCAGAAAATAATTAAAATAACGAAGAAAATATTGAAGAAAATGAAGAAAAAAAATATGCTTTTAAAAATAATTTTATCTAAATGGAGATTTCCCTTCTTAAAATATTCTCAATCCAAAAATAAGTATAAAAACATCGAATATAGCCCATAATTCTTTTCAGGTTTTTTCTTGTTTTTTCAAAGATAAAGAATTACCTTAAAATATTAAACTTTTAGTTTTTTTCTAAGTCAATTTACACGCTAATACCTTTATAGAATAACCGCTTTAAAAAATAAAAATTTCTATACCGAAATAACTCCAAAAAAAAATCATTTCTAATGAAATTCTAGATAAAAATTGCCTAATTAAAATTAATTTGAATTCTCTTTAAAAAAAAGCACTTGAATAATCAAAAAATAAACAGAAATTCCTTTTTGATTTAAAAAATGATACTGCTAATGAATATTAAACATTCTCCTATAAAGATAATCTTTAAATTTAAATTTATTCTTCTTAATAATTGCTTGATACTTCTCAATCTCCATTATATGATTTAGTTTTTTTAAATGAAGAATTTATATAGGAAGAAAAACTAGAAAATATATAAGATGAGGAAAACTCTCTAATTTCTTAATAATAATAGATTCATAAAAATGACTGTCAAATAAAAAAAATGTACACTTTTATTAATTTTGCGGGAAAAAAGTTCGAATTTCTAATTTAATTTTTAGAAATAATTCAAAAAAAGCCTGTAGAAGTTTCTTTCGAAAAAAATAAAACCTCTTAACAGAAAACAGATAATCAAAAAAATGATACTAAAATATCAAATAAATATGATAAAAATATGCCCGAAATTTACATAATTAAAAACAAAATTAAAAATATTTAAAATGAAAATATGAAATTAACGACTTTTTTAAATAAAGAATAAAAAGAAATTGTCAACCTATAATATTCTATATAAGAATTGAAAAATATAAATATGAGATCCAATTAAAAAACTATGTAAAATTCTAAAAAAAGAACAACAGCACCTATTATTTTAAGTGCAGAAGCTTAAAAAGCTAAAGAACTTATTACTTCTATATGTTAATGTGGTGAGCCTAAGCCTAAATACAAGTAATTGTATTTAATATAATTGTTATTTTTTATTTTAAAGAGGTTTCTGTTTAAATTGTATAGAAAATATGAAAAAAGAGTATAAACAAAAATATGAAAATTATTTGGTTTTTGCTGATAAATATGAATAAGAATCAATAAAAAATTTCTATTTAGATACTAAGATTATAAAAATTAAAAATAAAATAAAATAATTACAATAAAAAACAAATGGATTTGAAAACGAAATGGCAAATGAAGAATAAGATGAAGAAAAAACTCTACTTGAAGCAATCAATTATATGAAATAATAAATGAAAATAGTTTAAGCTGAAGTTATTTATTAATAATATAAATTTTTATTATAATATATATAAAAAAAGATGAAAATGAATCTTAATGAATATAATAAAATTATAAATGAAAAATATTAATTATAAGAAAGTTTAGAGTTTAAAGTTTAAAAGAAATCAAATAAGAATTAATATCTAAGTGAAAAAATAAACCAGTATTTTTTTATTTCAATTTAAAGATATATTTAAAAAAAAAAAGATAAAAAATAAAAACATAAACATTAAAAAGTCAAGTTGATAACTTTAGTTAATTTTTGGATAAATTAAAATAGGAATTATGAAAATTAAAATAAAATATAATAATTTTAGTAAGTTATATATAAATAATTATATATTAAAGCTCAATTTAAAAAATTAGTATTTAATTTAATTTATTTTTAAATAAGAAAATTACTTAAAATAACATTAGAAATATTATAAATAAAAAAATTTAAGAAATATATATGTAATTTATATATTATAATAAAAAAAAAAAATCTAAAAATATTTAAATATTTATATTATATATAAATATATATATAAATAAAATATATATATATATATATATATATATATATTTTCTGTATATATTCTATAGATCTTTTCTTTTTATTTTTTTATAAATATTTATTTCAAAATTTAAATATAAAATTAAAAAAAATGTATTATTAATAATAAGATATTTAATAACCCCATTATAAGTTATACTCTGAATAAGGTATTAAAAGGGAATCAAAGCTTTACTATGATTAATAATAAAATATACCCTTATATCTATAAACTTAAAAGATATCATATTTAAAACAAATTCCAAAATAAATGGTAAAATAAATTTCATTAGAAAGTAAAATGCTATTATTTATATTAACCATAATATAAAGCTTAAAAGGTCCTTCATATATTTTAACAAGATAAATATAATAAAAATAAGACGAAATATAACCTTTAAAATATCTTTTTTACTAACAAATTTTAATAGTAATAATATATTTACCAATAGTGTATAACGAATATACATTTGAGAAGAAAAATGAGATTTAAATAAATCGTTTGTATTAAAAAAATATAATTTTTACACATTAGAATCTAAAATTCATATTCTTTTAAGGCATTTTTTATTCCATTTTTGCATGTTCTTTATCTTATTCAGTTTTTTAAATACAAATAATAGATGTTTATATATTATGTTCTATGTATATTTTTTTAATGGAAATAATTTAGAGAAAAAAGACTTTTTAAAATTTTAATAAATTGGAGTTTCTTGGATTTTTGCTAATTTTTTTAGTCATATTTTTCATTTTTTCTGTAAACAAAAATTCTTTTGAAATTTGCTTTTTTTGCATTATTGGAAGCCTTTCAATATGTTTTTTTGGAAAAATCTAAAATAAAATCCAGAATAAAATTCCTATATAATTCTCATTTTTTTCCTATTAACTAATTAGCACTTTCTTGATTTTTTTTTACATTATTATATATGAAAAAATCACTTTTTTAGACATATTAAATATACTCGACCCTAAAATTTTTCTACTCAATTTTTCTATAGCATTTTTGACTAGTTTTGTTAATAATAAATTAATTATTTCCTTATAAAATAATGTACCTTAGATATTTTTTGATGCTTTTTTGGGAATTTTTAGACTTTTTTTTGTAAGTTTTTTTTCTTTTATATTTTTAGATGATTTTTAAATGCCTACACTTGTCTAGATTTGTATTTATTTATTATATTTTTTAGGATTATTAGTCTTTTCAATTGGAAAGTAAGAATCTTTTACTGAAGATATGATAATGTTAGATGAAAATAATGTATAAAATATAAGTTTTGATTAAAACGAAGCGTTTTTGTAATAAAATAAAATTCGAACATAAAATTTAATTTCAATTTGAGAAAAAAATAGGAATAAAATAAATAAATATTTATTAATTTTAATATTATAAAATAAAAAACATAATATAAATAAAATAATATAAAAAAATATATTAAACTATAATTATTATATTCAAAAATATATATAATTATATATTTATTAAAAAACTATATATATAAAATAAATTATTATATTTTTAATAAACTTTTAATTTATCAATATATTTAAATTTCGATTATTATACTCTATTTATAATTATTAATTAATTTTTGGCATCATTTTAAAATAATAAATAAGTAAATTTTTGATACATAAATCAAATTTTCAAACTTATAAATTATATCAATATTCTATTTAATTTATATTTAATTCTATATACATACAAAGTATCCGAATTTAGCCTAAAATTAAGATAAACTTACATTCATTACATATATCTACCCCATCATGCCTCAATGTCACTTTTGACTTTGTTAAATTTATCGATTTTCGAACCATGAGACTGTTTTTATTTACTACATGAGACAAATAGGATTCCCAAGACCGGTTTTAGTTATAAGAATTTAAGTTTGTAATTTTCCTTAAGTAAAATTAAACTTCTAGGAAGTATCATGTCAACATAATTTATAATTATATGAACTTTTTGGGTTTATGGGAAAATATATATAGGATTTTAACTATTTATGCAATATTAAATTTAAATATTTTGTATATAAACATCATTTTTTATATATATTTATTATTCTGTTTATCCGTGAGTAAAATTATGTACAATATTCCTTTTATTTTTATCTATTTTTTAAAAGTCGAAATTTTCTTCAAATATTAATTTATAAACAGAATCTTATTTTTTTATTTATGCTTTTATTTTTTTTAAATAAAGATTTCATGTATATGAGAATATTAAATGAATCAATGAGTAAATTATAAATGATTTTATTAGAAGTTTAATTATTTTTTATTTATATTTTCTCTGTGTTAAGAAACTAAATATCTTATAATGATAAATTTTAAAGATTTATGATTTTAATATTTATTATAAATTTTACTTTTAAATAAAGTCACTTTAATACATATTTCCAATTGTTAAATTATAATTTTATTTTTTTATTAATTTTAATATTTTTATATTATATATGTAATACCATTTTGATTGACCTTTTCATTAAAAAAATCAACTTAATATCATATATCATGAAATTTAAATTTACTTAAATAAATAAAATTAAGTAAATAATATGTCTAAAAATAGAAGTTAAATATATAGAAAATATAATAAAATGTGCCAAACGATTTTATATATAAATAATTTTAATAAAAAATAAATTTGCTGCGACATAAGCATAAAAACACATTATCCAACATTTCAGAATATTTTTTAAATAAAAAAAAATGACTTAGATGTTAATAAAAAAATCCCAAAATTAATTATTTAGACCCTGAAAATAAATTTCATCCATATTAAATTTGTTAAATTTCTTAAATTTAATTTAAATATAAAAGATATTCTTTATAAGGAAAAACAAATCTAACGTATATAATGAGAAAAAGATTTTTAGTTTATTCCTATAAATTGTATATATAAAAATATTTATAGAAGAAATTTATAACTAATAAATATAAATCCTTTAAAACCAGTCTATAGTTAAAAAAATTATTGAGAAAATTTATATAAATATTTTGAAATTATATCATAAATAAGACATAAAAATATAGAAAAAAATAATTGTTTTTGTTTAAACACAATTAAAATTTAATGCGCTATCGCTAATTATTAAGTAAAATATAATATAATTATTATATAAATTTAAATATATAAAATTTAGAAATAAATAATTCGAATTATATAAAAGATATGAAATGTGATTAAATTAATGCTTTTAAAAAAAGAGACAAAATTAAAAGTATAAACTAATCAACTTTAACATAATTGGTGTGTTTATAAAATAAATAAAATTTTCATATTAAGATATATATATATATATATATATATATATATATATATATATATATATATATATATATATATATATATATATATATCAATTATTATTTATTTAAAAAAATAAAAATTATAGAAATTAAGATAAAATCGCTTAATTTTTATATATATTATATATTAATTAATAGCATATAATTATTATTAATATTCGTATTATTTTTATATATTTTATTTACAAAATAAAAATTTTATTCATAAAAATTTAAAAATGCTATATGATAAAAATAATAAATGTTAATAATTATTATAAATTATAAACTTTTATACTTATAATAAGAAAAACAAAAAAAATTATAAATAAATATTATTAAAAAATAATTCTTATATATTTTCAAAATTAATTTATTTTTCAAATATAACAAAAACAAACAATATATAAAAGCATGAAACCTTAAAAGCCATTAAATTTCATCAGCCGTCAATAAACTGCACTCAACCGTTCTTTAAAAAAAGTCGAACCGTCCTTAAAAGATGTAATAAATTATTTAAAAGAAAATCCCCGTCTTTTAAGAAATGAAAAAAATCCTTATACAGCCGAAAGGCAAAAAAAAAAAAAATATTAAATAATTTTAAAATAAATAAAAGGCTCATGATGTTATTAGATAATGAAAAATTAGCCGCTTTAGAAGATGAATTTAATGAACATCCGAACGGAATTGAATTAGTGAATTTTATTTGGTTAATGAAATGTGCTATAGTACATCCTGTAGAAGAAAAGTACGAATTAGTAACTGGATTAATAAAATTATTTTAAGATATAGATATTAATGGGGATAAACATATGGAATGGAGCGAATTTACGACTTATATAATAGATGCAGTCATAGGAGCAGGGGGAGATAAAGAAAAATTTAACAGTTTTTTATAAAAAATAAAATATAAGAATAATAAAATATATTTTAATATATAAATAAAGATTAATTTGATAAAGGAAAAGATATTACCGAATAAGAAATAGTTGATAAGGCATATTCAAGGTCTTTAAAAAAATATGTGTAGCATAAATTCATAGATAATTCTACACATGCCAGTTTAATTAAAAAAATAGTCTATTCTCCACATAATGACTGCATTTTTTGTTTAGAATAGAATTCAAATAAAATAAAATTCTATTTGTCAGATTGTAGAGAATTAATTACTAATTCAAATAAAATTTGTTTATAAGTACCTAATGATACTAATAATGCTTAATTTATTATTGACTTTCATATTGCAGAATCTATAAACATAGTAAAAATAAATACATATAACATATTTAAAAATATATATATATAAAGATAGGTGCTATTACATCTAAAAAATAAATAGTTTTTTGGGAAAATAATTTTAGTTAAAAAATAGCTAAAAATATAAAATTAGATAATTTATAAACAGGAATATGGTATATGCCTTTACATAAATTATGGATAACAGCAGGAAACGATAATACTTTAAAAACATGGAGTTTTTAATAATAAACATAAGTATTATAAATAAAAAAATATCTAAAAAATAAATATAATATATATATAGTAAGGCGAAAATAGAAGAATAATAATAAATCCCGATAAAATAATAAATGCCCATAAACAAGTGATTACAAGTGTCTAAGAATTAGTTTCTCCAAAACTAATAGCCTCCTCTTCTTTAGATGGAACTATAAAATTATGGGATTTAATATAAGATGAGCCTTCCCTCTTAGTAGAATTAAAAGACCCTTCCAAAACTGAAAGAGGAATCAGACAATTAGCTTATTCATATCAAAATGGTTCTTATTTACTTTCTATAGGATTCGAATCATATATAAATGTTTGGTATTTTTTAAATAAAATAATAAATATACATAATATATATATATATTTATATATTGAATAGGTGCCCTGAATCTTCCATTACAAGGGTTTTTGTTGGAAAATTAGAAGGACATTCTAGCCTAGTGGCTACTTGTTAATTTATTCCTTAAAGCCCTAATGTAGTTTCTGTAGATGATAATTGTAATATAAGAATATGGGATATACGTATTATGTAGACTATTTAAATAATAGTTACTGAAGCGTATATATATATATAAATATATTATTTGAAATAAATCTATATTTAGTTCTTTTGGATAAATATATGATTTATGTTTTGTTTTTGGAAAATATGATAGAATTATTTTTGCAGGAAAAAGATTAATGTATTTTGAAAATTCTGAAGTACAAAAAAATGTAAAAAATATAAATGAAGAAATATATGCTTTAAATGTTGATTTTAATTTATATTTTAATTAAATTGTTATCTTAACCAAGTAAAAGGAAATGATATATATAAATATATATTTTTTAAAAAAGAATAGATATACGATTATACGATGCCATGACCGGAAAATTAAATAAAGTTTTTAACGAATTTAATGATTAAAATTCAATCGAGCTTTCCGTTTTTTGTTTTGGAGCTCGCTAAAGGAAATTTTACCTTTCGGACAATAGTGGAAATGTGAGACAATATAATATGAAAAACGGAGAGTTTTTGAAAAATGTGAATGACGAAAAAGAAATAGAAGACTCTGAGTTTTCAAAAAAATAAATACAAGTTAGTAATAAAAAGGATGTAAATGAAATCTCTTAAATGATATATATACACGAAGAAAAATTACTAATATGTTCATATTCAGATTCTACTATAAGAATATACGACGAAAGTGAATCAGAAGAAAGTATACTAATTAAAGTACTAACTGGAGGACATATGAATGCTGAAATAGTCTCATTAGTATATTCTTCTAAATAATCTTTTATAGCTAGTGGATCGATAAATGGTATAATATATATTACCTTTTAGAATTTTTTTAATTTTTCTGTATTTTTAAAAAATAAAAAATAAAAAAAAAACTTATACATTATATTTCTAAATAATAAATTTAAAAATATCAATAAATATATAAATATATATATATATATATATATATATATATATATATAATTATTTATTTATAAGGTATTATTGCATTATGGGAATTTGAAACTGGAAAATTAGAAAGTATATTAAAAGCCGATGATATAGAAATAACATGCTTGGAATTTTTAGATCCATATCCAGCTATAGCAGCTGCTTCTTTAAATGGTGCTGTATATATATGGGGGACTAAAAATTGTAATTTTAAATATAAATACTAGATTATTATAAAGATAATGAATTCTATGTGGATAGACGGAATAGAATAATATTTTTCTGTCAATAGTATCATTTGCGAATCAGAATTAAATTATGGCTTAAAAAGATGTGTTCCAGTAGACGATTTTATACCTGAAGATGTTGAAAACTTTAAGCCTATAATTCAAAAGAGCAGTCTTAATTTTAAATAATTTTAAAAATAAAAAAAAAATAATAATTGGCCAATTACATAATAAGAAGAAACAAATAGTGAAAAAAAAATAATCATCAGTGAAGAAAGTACATAAAGCGAAACTGACAATTTAGAAAAAAACGAGACTTTTTAAAAATACTGGTTTTAATATGATTAAAATAAGCAAAATAACAAATAATAAAATCAATATTGTTACATATATTTAGGAGATACAAAAGGTTTTATATAAATATGGAATTTATCCGATATTTTTTACACTCGTAATATAATTCCTATAAAAGAAGAAAAGAAAAAACAGAGTTTTTAACTCCGCAGAAAAGACTTAATAAACGCCTCAAAAACAGCAGAAAATTTAATCAATAGTTAAGAGAATAAAAATAATAAATATTAACTAACTGTGCATGCTTTAAATAGTGTTTTACTACATAGATGGGTAGGCCATTAAGGATTGATTAATAAAATATGTAAAATAGAAGAACCGAAGTCTATTATATCATGTTCTTTTGATAAACATGTCAATATATGGAGCTTAGAAGGCGAATTGTACTCTAAAATAAACTTAGGAGTGTATGATAAGTAAACTAAATGGTATTTTCCTTTCGATTGGATCGAATAGAAAATATAAGATTTAGATTAGGTATTTAGTTTTTTAAAAATAATTGAAAATAATGGATTAAGTGATGAAGAAATCGAAAAAGCCCGAAAAATTTATTTAATATAAAAATATTTTACTGAAAATGACATAAATGATTTAAAAAATAAACTAATAAAAAAAATATCTATATTAGAAATAATGTAATAATAATTTAACGAAAAAAAGGAAAAAAATGATAAAAACTTAAAAAGTTTTTAAAATATTTCATTTAGAGATTAGTTAAATTAACTATTAATAAAATTCAAATAAGACGAAGAAGATGAAAAAAACACAAAAAAATAAAGATTATTATAAGATTAATAAAATAAATAATAAGAATTAGATTAAGTTAAAAAATTCTATAATATAGAATAAAAAAAAGAACTTTTATAATAAAATAATTTAAAATAAAAATTAGAAAAAATTTTTAATACTTAAGATAATTTTTTTTATAATAATAATAAAGAAATTGAAAAAACTAGTTTAATATATGATTAAAAATAACTGAAAAATTATTCATGTAATTTATAAATATAAATATAAATATAAATATAAATATAAATATAAATATAAATATAAATATAATATATATATGTATATATTTATATATATTTTATAATCTATACTTTATTTAAAATATATATCTATATTATCTTATATTATATTTATTATATTTATTTAATTATTTATTATTTTTTATTTTTTTATTTATAATTTCATTTTTTATAATATAAAATTCATATTAAATATATAATTAATATTTTAATCTTATATTAATTATTATATTATAATATTTATTTTTATTATAAATATTTTTAATTTATAGATAATAATTCAAAAACTAATATTTTAAATTAAAATAGTCGAAAAAATAAAAGAGAATTATCAAATAATTTTTTGACTACAACTTCAACTAAATTTTGTGGTGAATAAAAATAAAATAAACAAATTATTTTGTCTAATAGTAGTTCATATAATGTTAATAAATTATGTTCATTATCAAGTAGTAAATATGTTAAAAATTTTTAATTTGTGTAAATGTTAACTAAATAAAAATTACCTGAATTAAATAATATATAGTATGTATAATATAAAATATATATAAAAATATAAATAAATATTAAATATATAAATATATATATTTATATATATATATATATTTATTTTTTATCTACATTTATTTTTTTAATTAATAAATTTAGAAAAAACATTAGTAATTAAATATTTAATATAAAGAAGGCGAAAATAATAGATGTTTTAGAGTTGCTTAACAAAATTATTTGTTTTAAGCCTAATCTAATTCGTAAAAAATACTTTTTGCAGATAATGATTTACTTTTATAGAATATTAATGATTTAAAATTATTGTTTTAAAAAAAAATAGGGATGAAACTGATAATGATTTAGAAGAAGAAAAAGATGAAAAAGATTAAAAAAATATAAAAGATGAATAAAATGAATAAGATATAACTAAAAACGAAAAAAATTATAGAAATACTGAAAAAAAAATCACTTTTTATCTTCTAACTATAATAAAAAGAAAAAAAATATATATTATAGTAAAATAATTAAATTTAATAAATGAAATAATTATAAATATTTTTCTTTAAGAAAATAAAATTAATCTTAATTATTTATAAAAAAAAAATTAATTTTTATAATAAATTAAAATATTTTTATTTATGTAAATTATATTAAGTAATTTTTAATATAATATATTATTTAAATAGGTTTAAATTTCATAATTATTGAAAAATTAAAAATGAAGGATTTATTTTAAAATAAAAAATAATATATAAATAAATAAATATTTAATAAAATTATATATATTCTAAAAAGAAAATATATTTTATATCTTATCTATTATTAAAAATAAAAATTAATGTGACCTGCAATTAAAAAAAAATATTTAAATATAAGGAATTAAAAATTATACTAATTATATATTTATAAATATTAAAATATATAATTTTAAATATATTTATTACAAATATAATAATTAAATTAAATATAATAAAAATTGTAGAAATATAATAAATAT
>NW_004087749.1:0-5729 GCF_000220395.1 Ichthyophthirius multifiliis
GTATTACATCTTGTAACATGAATTGCTCCATTAGTACCAGAAACAATAAATCCACACCGATGAACATGACTTTATTTAAACCTATGATATAAACATTTTCTATACGTACTTTATTTTAAGATTGTGATATTATAATTAAGCTAAATACTATTAAAAAAACTTTTGAATTAATGTTTAATATAATATTATTCATTGATGTTCAGATAAAATTAATATTTATAGATATTTTTTTTATTTATATTGTAAAAATAATATATTAATAAATAAAAATATTATTTAATAATATATATATAAAATAAAATAAAAATTAATGGTATTATGTTTTTAATAAAAGCTCATCTTTTTTATTTAATTTGTATTATAATAATTAAAATATAATTACTTTAATAATATGTTTAAAAATTATTATATTTTATTTTTATTTTTTACTATATGTTCTATTGGTTATATTTTATTTTTATAACTATTTTAAATTCACAAATTGTTTTCTATTTTGACAAAAATAATATATTAAAATAATAATACATTATTATTAATATTATATAAATATAAAATTTTAAAGTTCGTCATAAAAATATAATTTTATTAATTTAAATAAATAATAATTTTTAAAAAAATAAAAATATTAAAAGATTTATTAAGTTAAAAATAAATAATTATATTTATTATATTAAATAAATACTAATATTATATAAATAAAAATAATACAAAATATGAATAGAGATAATCAATAAAAAAACAAAGAGAATATATGTTATAGCACTATAGAATTTTAATATATGTTTAACTGTACATATACTGTATATAGTAATATATCAAATATTAAGTTACAAAAGTCATGTTTTAACATTTTAAAAATTTTATCAGCCTAAAAAAGATTTTTTTTAAATATTTAAAATTCAAAAAAAAAGAAAAGATTTCTAAAAATAAGGAGTAAAAATAAAATAATAAAATTAAAAATAAATAAAACAAAAACAAAAATATATGTAATTTTTTTAAAAAAATAATAAAAATCAAATTAAAATTTAATGTATTGAGTGTTATTAAATTTAAATAAATTGTTTGACAACAACATTATATATCAATTAAATTACAAAATAATAGAAAAATTATTAAAAATCTAACTTAATAAATTTAAATTATAAAATATAAAATTTTAAATAATTACAAATATATATATAATATATAAATATTATATTATATTTTTTATGTATTTTTTATATTTTTTTTTTTATATATAAAATATATTATATTTTTATTAAAATAAAAAATATCTTCGTAATCCTTCTAAAACTTTAATAGAAGTTTTTTTTATTTTATTTTTTTTATTTTTTTGGAATCTTCATTTTATAAAAATTAATATATACACTTTTTTATTTTAAATTAGATATAAATATAATTAAATTAAATTTAATTTAATAAAATTAAATTAAATAAAATTAGATTAAATAAATTATTTAAATAAATCTAAAATTAATTTTTAATATTTATTAATATAATTAATTTAATTACAATAAATATAATATTTTTTATTAAAATTTTTAATAATATATTAACTTTTGTTTTTAAATAAAAAATTAAAACAAATAAATAATTAATAAAAAAAAAACAAAAATATATATAAATAAAAATATTAATATTATCTTAGAAGATAAAATATATAATATTTCATAGTAAAAATAATATATTTAGGTTATAAAAATTTATTAAAATAATAAATAACAAAAACTATCCAAATATAATAATTTTAGTATCTTTTATTATACATATTCATTATATAATTTTCTAAATTTAAAATACTAAATAAATTTATGTTTATAGAAAATAATATAAAATATATATAGCATTTCAATATGTCATTATTGATTATTTTATAAATACTTTCTATCAAAATGATTAATAAATTAATAGTGAACAATAATAATAGATTAGAAATTGTATTTTACATAAAATTGAAATCATTAAATATAACAGAATTAGCAGTAAAAAGGATAAAATATTTTACATGTTGTGAAGTTGTTCAAAAAGGCCTAATTAAAAATTAATTAAAGAAAATAAATATTTAAATTAATTCATGAAAACTTATAAATAAAAGTCATCTACTTTTACACTAAAGGTTTTACTAATTAAAAAGTTCATTTAATTAATTTTAATTTTAAATTTTATTTTTTATTTCAAACATAAGGATATTTTATTTATTAATTTCATTTGATAATATTTTTTATCGATATTTTGCGATTAATCATTATTTACTTCTTCTTTTAATATTAATTTAAAAAATAGGTTGATTTGTCTGCACAGTTTTAATCTTTTTTAACATATTTAATTAAATGGCCTTTTATATTTTATAAACGATTTAAACTAACTTAACGCCTTTTTCTTTTAATAAAATCCATATTTTTAGGTTTAATTATATATTTCAGCATTTTAAAGTTTAGACAAATTGATTTGAGGTTATATTAAATTTTCATAGATATTATTTACAGAATAGCGTTAGCTTATTTTTAAAAATGTAATTTACAAAAATTACTTATAATTAAATCCTGTATATTTTTGCTGTAAATATAAATCATAAATTTTAAATAAATTGTGAGTAATTGAAAAAATAATATATTCATTATTTCTTTAAAATATAGGATTATATTAATTACTAATTTATGAATATCATTTTTAAGTATAAATGAATATATATATAATTTAATTATTTGTTGTATTAATAATTATTTAAATATTAACCAATTTATATAAATTTTTTATTAAAAAAAATATTATTTAAATATGTATAGAAATTTAAAATAATTAATTATACTAAAAAAAATTTTAAATTATTTATATAAGATTAAATAAATATTAAATTAATAAATAAATAAATATAAATATAAATACAAATATTATTTTAAATTAAATGTTCTTTAATATAAGTTTTTTTTATTTATTTACATAATTGATTTATTATTTGATTTAGAAATTAATATTTTCTTAATAAATATTTATTAATATATTATTATTTATTAAATAATAATTTATTATTAATTTTTTCTATCAAATCTTAATGTAGATGCCATTTAATTGAGAAATTTATTAAATATTTGATTTAATGTTAGTTATGTTTATAAAAAATATTTGAAAGAGTCTTTTTATTAATAAAAAAAGGTTTACAAATTCTGAATCTCGTTTAAAATATTAATATATAATTATATAAATTAAGTATTTGAATCTAATTAAAGAATATTTTTATGATTAATAATATCTTCAATAATCATATTATACTAAATTACTTTATTTTCATTTTATTATTTTTATTTAGTTTATACAAACCAACTATTAATAAATTTATAATATGAAGAACTGTCTTAATCATATTAGCTTACTGTAATTTATTATGTTATATTTCTTATTCCTCCTTTTGAATCTTATATTACCCCCATAATTAAAGAAACACCAAAAGGAAGAACAGTTTCAATATTATTTTTTAGTGAGAAATCAGATAATAAATTTCTATTAATATGTTATTAAGCATTCAATATTTCATTATCATATTATTCTTAATTTTTATAAAAATAGAAAGAATAAGATAGAGGTTAATCGGTATCAATACATCATTTATTTAAAGAGTTATTTTGTCTTAAAGATTTCTAACTTTATAATCTGTAGTTTAATCAAAAATACACTATTAAGGAGGTATATTAGCATATAAAGTATAAGATATTAATGTAGGTACTACATAATTTATGTTTCTAATTGAAAATTTTAATTCAAATTGATTTTATTTTTCATCTAAAAAGTCAAAAAATAATTCCCAGACTTATAATATAAATTAATTTTAACCTAATATTATTATATTCTTTTTATAATTTTAATAAAAAATAAATCCTGTAATTATTAAGTTATCAATATTAATAACCTATTCAAAATCAAACTAAATAAATATTTCTTAATTTAAATTGATTCTATTTTAAGAGTTGTTGATAGAAATATTAGATTAAACAAAAGGTACCTCATAATCAATTATAGATATTATAATTTAATCAAAAATAGTTATTCCATCTTTTGTTCCTGAAAGTATAAATTAATATTATTAAAAAGGTTCTAACATTTTTTATTATATGGTAATTTATAGATTTTATGTTACATTAGAAATAATTAAATTATTTTATGAATCTCTACAATCATCACCAATAATTAGATTTATGCATTACCATTTTAAATTTATTCCATAATTAGTTTCTTTTAATGAAATTTTTTCATTAGGGGATAAATTAGGATCATCTACTTTTCCTTCGAGATTAAAACTTTAAGAAAATTATTATTATCTATTTCCTCCTAAAATTTAAACCGAATGAACATCAGAAAGAACCTATATTGGGAATACTATTTATTCGGTAATAGTAGGATTAGATTTTAAAGAAACAGTAATTTATATATTATATGTTGTGTTTACTTTCATAATAAAAGGCTAAATTTAAAATTAAAATTATTTTTCTTAAAGTATTTATGTGGAATTAATGTTTAATTATTCAGTTAAATTGTCTTTTTATTTGATTTATACTTGATATGCATCTGTTTATTTATAAGATGTTTCTCCATCATCTTGACATTAATAAAGATTGAAATAAACATTTATATTCACTAAATTGCTTCTTTATATTTAATTTGGATTTGTTTTTACTCTTATATAAATTGATGTATCTGGTAAGGTTTAGATTATTATATTGGCAGTACCTATTTGGTTAAAATAGGAAATTACATCTACTTAGAACTAGTATTATCCTTGTTTTTTCAATTATAAAGGCTATAATTATAAAAATAATTAGTTATTTTATTATTAGATTTACGTATTTATTTAAGCTATTTCATCCGCCGTATATGCATTAGAAGAAATGAGTGACCAAGTAATTTATTTTAATTCTTTATTACCATGATTAGAAATACTTGACATTATTATTTATGCTTATTAACATATAGAAATAGGGGTTATTTAACTTAATTTTATAATTAAATTTGTGTCTAAAGTTACTTTGCCAGTTATTTATTAAAGAAAATCATTACAAGCAAATCCATTATTTTTTAGTTTGAATACCCCAGGTTTTATTTTGACTATATCATCCTTATTAATAGTACTTAAAGTATCGAGTTTAATTGTAAGTGTTTTTTAAGATTAGTTAAAAGAACATAAAATTTTTCCTTATAATTTAGAAGTAATGAAGTTTAATCTAAAGTTTCTATACAAAGCTAATAAGTAAATTATAATTATTAAGAATAACTCTAGAATTATGAATAAGAAATTAAAAGTTAAATTTATAAATCAGTATAATAATAATCAAAATCTATAATTAAAGTCAATAAATCATCACTAAAATATATTTTAATCATTATATTTAAGCATGAATCACATTATTTATTTTAGTTTAATTAAAAATATTAAGGGGCTATGCATGTAAGACATTCCGTTGCACTGCATGTAGCACATCCAGTTGAAAAAGTAGAACATATAATACAGGCTTAATCGAAGCCATTAGGATCATAGGAATATTAAGGACAAATACATTATTAAGAAACTCTATTCTCAAAGCAAGAATCACAATTAATCGCATCAGAACAACTTGCACATCTATTTTTGCAATCATCACAAGTTCTAGATAATGCATTTTCAAATTTTCTTCCTGGGCATGAATTAATGCATTAAGAATCATTATAAAAAAATCCAGGATCGCATAAATCACATGAAG
>NW_004087746.1:0-10040 GCF_000220395.1 Ichthyophthirius multifiliis
ATACCAAAAATCTACTTTTTTTTGCTGGATTAGGTCTTTTTTTTTATTTTTAAGTTTAAGTAATTTTAAATCGTTTTGTGAATTTTTAAATATTGATAAATAACATTTTTGCATGCTTATTGATAATACAGATTGTGTAGATGAAAAAATTAAAAATTAAGATACATAAATATAAATAGATTTATAAAATCAAAATATAACTAAAATTAATAATGATAAGTTTAGATAAATAGAATAAGAGAATATATATTAACAAAGGGATCTAAAATCTTAAAAATATATATAGTAATATTACGCAATTTAAAAACCATTAAATATCATAAATGCTATTGAAATAAAAAACTTTTAAGGATTTTGGTAAATAGACTAACCTCCAGTATTAAAAAATATAAATATTCATATCTAAAAGGGTTATTTTTATGGTATTGTAGGTAAAGTTGGAAGTGGGAAAACTTCTTTCCTATAACTTCTCTTAGAAGAAATGCCTTACTTTAAAGGATAAATAAGAAAAAAAGGTACTGTAGCTTATGTAGAATAAGAACCATATATTTTTTCAGGAAAATTTATTGATAATGTTACATTTGGTAAATAGTTTGATAAATAATTGTATGATGATGTTATTAATGTTTGCTAATTAAAAAATGACATTAATTAATTTATAAATAAAGATTAAACAGAAATAGGAGAAAGAGGAGTTACTTTAAGTGGAGGGTAAAAAGTAAGACTTTCCTTAGCTAGAGCATTATATAGCTAAAGTGATATCTATCTGCTAGATGATCCTTTGAGTGCTGTAGATTCTAAAGTAGCCAAAAAAATATATGATAAATGTATTAGATAATTTTTAAAAGATAAGACAGTTATTTTAGCGACTCATCAAATTCAATATACATAATAATGTGATGAAATATTTGTTTTTGATAATGGAGAAATAACTAATAAAGGAAATTTTTTAGAATTGTAAAATGTATTATTTAAAATGATAAGTAAATTTACTTTTATTGATAATAAAAAATATTCAGGTTCTGAGTATACGAATAAAAAAAGTAGTATTGATATAAAAAGTTAAAGTAATATAAAAATCTTAAAAAAAAAAATAGGAAAGTTATTTACAAATGAATTAGAAGAAAAAATAGCTGTAACATTTTAAACTTATAAAAAATATTTAAAAATGGTATAAAATATTCCTTTGATTATTTTTACAATTTTTCTTTTTATTATTAGTGAAGGATTATATACTAGTTTCTATTATTATTTTGGAACTTATTCAAATTAAGATGATAAAGATTAATTATTCTATGTTTCTGGTACTATTCTTTTTTTCTTCATTTTGGTATCTAATATTAAATGCATTCTAATTGCTTATTGTGTTAATTTAGCTAATCAAAACCTACATAGAATTATGGTTGATAGGATAATTAAAGCTTAAACATAATATTTTGATTAAACTCCTTCAGGGAGAATCATAAATAAATTTTCAACGGATATTGGAATTTTAGATAGTAATTTTAGTTGGATGCTGTTAGAAATATTAGAAATTATTCTATAATTTTTTAACATCTTTATTACTTTAGCTATATTTAACCCTTATATTTTGATTTTGATTCCTATTATAATTTTTACATTCAATTATATGATTAAATTTTCAAAACCTTTGATTTTGGCATCTAAAACATTGGATATAATAAACAGAAGTCCTGTGTTTACATTTTTTTCTAAAACAATTTAAGGCATAATTCATATTAGGATATATGAAAACGTAAAGATATTTTTAAATAAAATGGATTAATTAACCAATAACTCCACAAGAACAAATACCCTCTTTTGGAATGCTTCAAGGGCTATCTCTTTTAATTTATAAGCAATATTTTCATTCATTATATTAGTAGGATAAATTATAAATATATATACATTAGAAAAAAATAAAGATTTTGGTTAATTATTAATTTATCTATCTATAATAGTGGAATTGATAATTCAATTGTCAAGACATGCTATTAATTTTGATTCTTACATGAGCAATTTAGAAAGGGTACTTATTTTATGTAATTTACCTCACGAGGGTGAACTTAATAAAGAAGAAGATAATTTGTTATATTAAAATGTTTAATAAAAGCAACACAAATCCAAAATATAATATTGGATTTAAAAAGGTGAAATTGAATTCTAAAATGTGTTTATGAAATACAGACCGGAATTGAATTTTGTATTAAAAGGAACATCGTTTTGTATTAAATCAGGATAAAGTGTTGGATGTGTAGGAAGAACTGGAGCAGGTAAATCTTCATTATTGTAAGCTTTGTTTAGAATGACTAATATAGAGCCATAAAGTAAAATTCTTTTAGATGGAGTAGATATTCGTACTATCGGATTAAATACTCTTAGAAGCAGTATTAGCATAATTCCTTAAGCACCATTTTTATTTTCAGGAAACGTCCGTAAAAATATAGATCCTTTAAATTAATATTAGGATACTGAAGTTTGGGAAGCTTTATAATTAGCAGAATTGAAAGAAACAGTTTCATAACTAAAAGATGGATTAAATACTGATATGCCAAATGCATAAAGTTTATTTTCAACAGGTTAAAAATAACTTATTTGCTTAGCTAGAGCAATCCTTAAAAATAGTAAAATTCTAGTTTTAGATGAAGCCACAGCTAATGTTGATATGAAAACCGACGAAATTATATAAAATGCAATTAAAAAATAATTTATAGGTTGTGTTATTTTTAATATTGCTCATAGAATTAATACTATTGCTGATTATGATAAGGTTTTGGTTATGGATTAAGGGAAAGTTACAGAGTTTGAGGAACCATTTTTGCTTTTGGCTAACTCTATTAATGATGATAAAATTTCTAAAAACAGTATATTTGCATAAATGGTTAAAAGCACAGGTGAAGAAAACTCTGAAATTATCTTTAAAATTGCTAAGAAGAAATTTATAAGTGACAATACAAAAGAATATATTTGATAATTAATAGTTTTTTAAAAATTGTTATTTAAAAAATTTAATTTTTTTTAATTAAAATTAAATTTAATAAAAATAATTTTGTTTGAAATTATATTCAAATTGATTTATTTATTATAAATTAATTAAAAATTTATTTAAACAATATTATATTTATTATTAAACTTAATCAAAATATTTTTTATTGAACGTTAACATTAACAAATTTTTATTAAATAATAAAAATAATATAATTAAATAATGTTTTTTAAAATTTTTATAATTAAAATAAATTTAATAAATTATAATTAAATATTCTTATAAGTCAAAATTATATAAATATTTAATATTTTTTTTATTATATATATATTAGACATGTTTATAAAACTATTTTTTATAAGTTATAAAAATTTTAATATTTATATATAAAAAATTATTTTATTTTTTTAAATTATTATTATTTAAACTTATTTAGATAAAAAAATATAATTTAAAAAGAATATATATATCTATGGAATACAGCAAAATATTCTATACTTATTGTCAAATTCAAATTTAAATTCATTGAGAATAAGAAAAACAGAAAAAATAACATTTTAAATTTTAATACAATAAAGGAATTTTTCTTTAACATTTTCATAAATATTTAATGAGTATAATAAAAAGTTAGATTATTAAAATAATTTGTAAATAAGAAAAAATTATATTAAATTAATTAAATTATTATTCTTTTAAAACTTATAATAAATTTTATAAAATATCTATTAAATAATTATATTAAATAAAAAATAGAAGAAAAAAAAAAAATTTAGTCAAAATTAAATAAAATAAAGAATAAAAAAGTAAAACCAAATAAAAAAAAACCAAATAAAAAAAAAAAAAAAAAAAAAAAAAAATAAAGAAAAAAAAAATGGAGAAAAAAGAAAATATAATATGAAAATAAAAACAAATATTTATTTATATATAAAAAAAATATTATTTAATTTATAATTAAGATTTTTGTTTATATCTGTGCAATAAATAAATATATTACATATAATATTCTAAAAAAGTTGAGTCCTCTCATACTTTTTAATGACTTTTTTATTTTTATATTTTTATATTTGGAAATCGAAACACTTTTAGAAGCTATTTTTATATAATATAATATATTAGAAAGGAAAAAATACCTTTCGATGTAAATTGTTTTTGAACAGCTAATATTTCTTTTATTATTAATTTTCTATTTCTTTTTTAATTTTATTATATTTTAAAAGTATCTTTTAAATAAATAAGATATTTTATAAAATAAAAAAATAAATTTATTATACTTTTCATGCTCAATATTTCTAGCTTTTTATAATTCATTATTAGTTTAAAATATTCTTTATTTTAAAGTATTTAATTCTTAAGTTTGTTTTTATTTCAAAATTCTCATTTAATTTATTAATTTATTAGTTCTTAGTATTACTTGTTAATAGATTTTTTTTTTTCTATTTTTTTTAAATGCTCTATAATAAAATGTTCTCATATATTTTTATAGTTTTTTTTTTCTTGATAGAGGATTGAAAAAAAATTACAGAAAAAATAAAAAAATCTAAAAGCAAAATAGATTGAAGAAAATAAAGTAAAAAAAATTGTTGAAGAATTTAAAATAAAAATATATTTAAATTTCGAAGAATTTCAAAATATCGCTCCTTTAAAAGAAGCTAATATTTCAGCTAAAATCTTAGTTCATTTAAACATATAAAATAGCAAATTAGTTTTGTGAAAAATCTTTATATTGGTAGATTTTTATATTTAAACAGGTACATTATAAATATATTATAAAAAATTTAACTAATGTATTTTTTAAAAAAATATAGAAAGAAAACTTTTTTTAATAAAATTGTTTATCAAAGTTTAAAAAGCTAATATTGTGAATTTAGAATATACACTTTTAAATTAAAAACTGCATAATACGGTAATATTATATTTTTTAATGAAAAATTTAATTATATTGTAATAAAATAGCTATCTTTTTGAGAAATGAACACATAAATCCTATTGTTAAAAAGTATACTAAATAAGAAATAATTAATTTAATAAATGAATAAACTCTAAGATAATTTAATCAAAATTTCTTTTTAAATAAAAATATAATCAATAAAATCAATTAAAAAATGTTGAAAGTATAGTTTATTAAATATTATGTATTTACAATTAATGATTTAAATGTAATATTATTTTATAAAAAAGAATAATAATTAAATATATAGAATATTCTCTTTTATATAAAAATTTAAATTTAAATAAATCTATATTAAGCTTTAATTTGCTTTGTAAATACTAATAATAGTCAAAACAATAAAATTTATATAAAAATAATTAATTATATATTAATTATTCATATTAAATATTTTTTTAAAAATTATTTATAAAATAACAAAATAGGAAAAGGAACTAATAAAAAAAGAAAGACATCTAATTTATTTTAATTAACATATTAAAATAAAAAATTAAATAAAAAATAAAAAAAAATATAATTAAAAAAATAATACATTAATAATTTATATTTTAAAATTTTATAAAATTTTTATAAAATAAATTAATTAGTTTTATATAATTATTTTTAAAAAAATATATAGAATAAAAAAAATAAAAAATAAAAAAAATTTAATATTTTTAAATATAAAAAAAAAAAAATAAAAAAAAAAAATATATTAAAATTATATTTAAAAATATTATATAAAAATAATTATATTATTATATATTCAATAAATAAAAAAAAAATCCTATAATAAAAATAAATAAATAAATAAAAAAATAAATAAATAAATAAATTAATTTATTTATTTTATTTCATAATTTATCATTTTTTTATCAATTATATATTATTTATTCAAATTTTTATTATATTATTTAAATACATTTTTTTTTTTTTTTAAGTTTTTATTTTAACTTTATTATTTTTTTTAAATAAATTATATAAAAAATTTAAAATGTTTATATTATTATATTATAATTTCATTTTTATTTTATATATTTAATTTTTTTTATTCCATATATTCAATTAAATGCAATTGTTTATTTTCTATCATAAAAGATTAAAAAAGAGCATATAATAAAAGTTTATATTAATCCAAAAGCATAAGTAACAGGAATTTAAGTATTTAAAATCAAAAAATCTTAAAAACCCATAATTAATCCTGATATAATAATTAAAGCTTTTCTAGTTTTTTTTGGTTTTTTAAAAATTATCTTTATATAAATAAAATAAAAATTTAATTAATGTATTAAAAAATTACATAAAAAAGCTAATGATTTTTTTCATCAGGAGCTATACTATTTTATTTGCCTATAGCTTAGTAAAAATTTTATTTATATGTAACAATAGAACCTTTTTTGTAAATAAAATTTGATTTCCATTCTAAAATATTTAAACTTTAAATTATTATAAAAATATATATATTTAAAGTTTATTTAAAGAAATAATTATTGAATATATTACTTATTTTATTAAAGAAAACATTCTTTTATTTTTTTCCAACATCCTTATTTTTTTGCTTTTAATTTATTAACCATTCCATTATTAATTAATATTTCCATACTAAAAAACAAAGCTAAATTTAAAGTAGTAATAAAAGATATTAAAATTGCTGAAAAATAATCATAATTAATATTTATTTATAAACATAAATAAGGCAAAAGCGAACTAAAGTACAAAATCTCTTATATCTTGAATATATTAGCTTATTTATATGAAAATATTATAAAAATAAAATAATAAATAATTACATTTCATTAGAAAAGTTAAATCATTTAAAAAATTATAATTATTCTCTTATTATGTAATATATCTTCCAAACATAAAATATATCAAATGACTTTAAAAATAAAAAATATGAATTAAAAAAATAAAAAATAATTTATTATACTAATAATAAATAAAAATAATAGACTAAACATCTGAAGAACTTTTTGTTATTTAATATAAAAGATATATTATATTAAAAGCAATCAAATAATAGATCACTTTTATATATTATGTAAATGGCATTAAATTTAAAGGGTCTTGTATTTCAATATACTTTCTTAATTTGGAAAGATATCTTCTAGTAATTATTAGCAAAGAATAAAAGAAAAGCTTGAAATTGAAAACGTAAATGTTCTTATATTATTTTAAAATAAAATTTTATTTTTATTATGTACTAATTTGTATATGCTAAAGTATTATGTCATTATTGTTAAAATGCATATAAAATAATATATAGTCTCAATTTAAACTTTTTCGAATAACTTGCTATTTATTTTATTTATTGTTACATTTAACTAATCTGTTTATTGATTGCTATTATCAATTTTTTTTTATAATTTGCTCATTTATTATAATAAATTAAAAAAAGAAAAATAAAGGTCAAAAAATTAAAAATTATTATTAGCAAAATATAAAATTAAAATTATTGAATATTTAATTTAATAATTATAGCATTTAAATATTAATATTGATATCTATTAATTTTATTATTTATTTTTTATTATCATTTTTTTGATTTTTAATTTTATATAAAAACTTATATATTTTTTTATAAGAAGATATTTAAAAAATAATTATATATTTTTAATAATTCATATATTATTATATTTTATTTTTATAATTACATCAGTTTTTATTTTATTTTGTATTAATAAGATTTTTTATAGAAAAAAAAATTAAAAATTTATATATAATTAAAATAAATAGTTATCTAAATATATAAATTACTGAAAATAATAAATACTATTTATGTAAAATAAAGAATTAATAAAAATTAATTTAAAAGAAAGTTAGTCTTTAATAAAATTAATTATAAAACAATATTATTTCCAAGCATTATATAATTATTTATATATATATTATTTAAATAAAAAATTATAAATTTTATGTTTCTATTTTTCTGTAAATTAGATATACTATAAGATTTTTTATTTTTAGTATGATTAATATTCTTATAAAATTATATAATTTAAATTTTTTCATTTTAATTATAATTTATTTATTATACTTATAATGCGTAATAATTAAATATAAATATATTAAATAATATATATAGTATAAAATAATTGAATATAAAAATATTATTATTATTTATTTTATAACATATATTAAATAATTTTATGATATAAAATATTATTTTATTTAATTAAAAAATAAAATAAAAAATGAATTAATAAAAAGTATGTATAGAAAATATACTAACTGAAAATTAAGAATACAATCAAATTAATAATGAATAAATTTAACTAAAATAATATGTAAGATAAACAATATTTTTTACTTTTTAATTTTTATTTTGTAAAACAAAAAAGAATCAAAATGAAAAAAATTTATCTTATTCAAATAAAAATCCGAAAAATCTTGTTAAAGAATAAATATAATAATATTTATAAGAATAAAACACTAAAAAAGAAATTAAAATGTAAGAGTAAAACAAAAATGAGTAAAAAACTAATGAATTTCGTCTTGATGACAAAACTTTTGATTTAGGAATATGCTTTATTTTTCGATTTGTTTTTCTAAATATTACAAAGCTTAATTATTTATTAAATAAATATGTTCTTACAAAAAACTAAGCTTTAGACTTATAACATGTACCTTAATTAAATAAAGATAGTCAAATTCAAAATTTTGTACCTTTATTCGAAGAATATTTGAATAAATTAAAAAATAAAGAAAAAATAACTAATAAGGATATGTATAATATGGTATGCTTTGTGTTTAAAAAGGAATTTATAATAATACATATTTTAGTATTAAATAATATAATATCAAAATAAGTAAGCTCAGTAGCAATATAGTATACAATAAATGAATTTATGTTGGGAAATAATAAAATGGCTTCATTATATGCTTTCATTTTATTTATTTTAACATTTTCAACTTTGGTTTTATAAAACTAATCTTTTAATAAAGTATAAATTGTTTCTGCATAAATAAGAATGAGTTTAGTAAATATGTTATATAGAAAAACAATTAGTATGTCTAACTATTAAATTTAAAAATTTGATGTTGGTAAAATATTTAATATGATTTCTATTGATTTAGATTCTATTGAAATAATGCTTTATTTTCCTTTTATTTTAATTTATTTCCCTGTTATTATAATTCTACTAAGTATAATATTATATGATAGATTTAAAGAATACGGACTATTATGTGCTTTAATAATAATTATATGTATTCCATTATAAATTTATAATGGAATGATAACAGCTAAATATAATACTTAAAAAAATAATTTTTCTGATTAAAGAATAGTATAAGAAAAAATAAATATTATTTATTTATTTATTAATTTATTTATTAATTATTTATTTATTTATTTATATTATTTATTTATTATTTATTTATTATTTATTTATTCATATATTTTTTAAATAGAAATTTATTAATGAAAGCATCGAAGGAATTCGACTTATTAAATTATATGGTTGGGAAAATATATTTTTAGAATTTATTGATGCCTTTAGATAAAAAGAATTAAAGTTAGCATTAAAATTAATTTGTATTAGAATTTTAGATAGATCATCTTCTTTATCAATAGTTTTAATTTCTTGTTTTTTACCTATTTTAATTGCTCATTATAATGGTTTTCAATATATTACTAGTGCAAAAATATTTGCTACATTAGAACAACTTTTTAATACCAAAAATCTACTTTTTTTTGCTGGATTAGGTCTTTTTTTTATTTTTTAAGTTTAAGTAATTTTAAATCGTTTTTGTGAATTTTTAAATATTGATAAATAACATTTTTGCATGCTTATTGATAATACAGATTGTGTAGATGAAAAAATTAAAAATTAAGATACATAAATATAAATAGATTTATAAAATCAAAATATAACTAAAATTAATAATGATAAGTTTAGATAAATAGAATAAGAGAATATATATTAACAAAGGGATCTAAAATCTTAAAAATATATATAGTAATATTACGCAATTTAAAAACCATTAAATATCATAAATGCTATTGAAATAAAAAACTTTTAAGGATTTTGGTAAATAGACTAACCTCCAGTATTAAAAAATATAAATGTTGATATCTAAAAAGGTTATTTTTATGGTATTGTAGGTAAAGTTGGAAGCGGGAAA